>NC_073412.1:9974557-9977057 GCF_028641065.1 Leucoraja erinaceus | reverse complement strand
TCATTTGATATTAAGATATGAGAATCGCTCACCATTGCATTACGACCAATATAGATAGGTGTTATAAGGTCTGCCCAGTAGGAATAAAAGACACTTCCTGAAGCTTCTTTCCCAATGTGAGCAAAGATTCCTTCAGTCTGTTACAGCATGTGATGCAAACTATTGCTTTCCCTTGACCAGTGTTGCTTCATGACTCGAGGCAGCTTCTACCTCATTGGTTAAAGAATGTCCTGCAGATTTCACCGTAGGTGCTGACCTCCACGGGACCTGCAAGGGCTGTGTGCCCAAAGTGCGGGAGGAACTCAGCGGGGTCGGGCAGCATCTGTGGAGGGAACAGACAGTCGACGCTTCGGGTTAGGACCCCTCTTCGGACTGACTCTTCCCCATCCCCCACTGACGTTCCACTCCATTGCTGAAACCCCTGTAACCCTGCACCTACACCCCAGCCAAGTGAGCAGATGGGCCTGAACATTGATGGAGCTGGGTGATGATTGGATACATTTATATTCGCATGATGGGCCAGAGGACGTGTTTCTATGCTGTTCTGTACTATATGTATACTTTTGTCTTTTTTCACACAGAGAGTGGTGAATCTCTGGAACTCTCTGCCACAGAGGGTAGTTGAGGCCAGTTCATTGGCTATATTTAAGAGGGAGTTAGATGTGGCCCTTGTGGCTAAAGGTATCAGAGGGTATGGAGAGAAGGCAGGTACAGGATACTGAGTTGGATGATCAGCCATGATCATATTGAATGGCGGTGCAGGCTCGAAGGGCCGAATGGCCTACTCCTGCACCTATTTTCTATGTTTCTATGTCTTGACTGATTTCACCTTTGTACGTATTTATGAGTTTAAATCTCCTTTGTTTAAGTTGGCGTCAATATTGTGCAGTGAACAAATCTCTACAAACCCAGTGGGAAAAACCAATCTATTGTAAGCTTAGGAGACACGAGAGGCTGCAGATGCAGGAACCTGGAGCAAAATCAAACACAAAATGCTGGAGTGATGGCCCTGTCCCACTGTACGAGTTCATTCCAAGAGCTCACTTGAGTAAAAAAAACAATCAAACTCGTGGTAAGCACGGAGACTGAACGTAGCGGGTACGTCGGAGCTCGGGGACGTTCCTTAGCGGCTCGTAACGCTAACGGCAGGTACTCGGGAAGACTCGCTAACGGCAGGTAATCTCGGGAAGACTCGTGAAGATTTTTCAACATGTTGCAAAAATGTCCACGAGAGCCCAGAGCACCGACGAGCGGCCATTACCGTAAATCTCCGAGTTCAAATCGGGGCAAACTCTTGGAATGAACTCGTACCGTGGGATAGGGCCATAACTCAGCGGGACAGGCAGCATCTCTGGAGAGAAGGAATTGGTGACGTTTTGGGTCGAGGCCCTTCTTCAGAACTCAGAGGGTCAGGCAGAGGGATAGTTGATGTTTGGTCTCAAGACCCCGAGGCAGGTCTGGGAGGATGAAGGGTGGAGAAGGCAGATCCATCTCCCTCCGCCAGCCAGCCCCCTGTCTCTTGATACTTCTCCTCTGCACTCTGATGCAGAGTCTCGACCCAAATATTTGACTATCTCTTTGCCTTCACAAATGCTTCACCGCCCATTGAGCTTCTCCGTTCAAGAAGGAACTGCAGATGCTGAAAAACCGAAGGTAGACAAAAATGCTGGAGAAACTCAGCGGGTGCAGCAGCATCTATGGAGCAAAGGAAATAGGCAACATTTCGGGTCGAAACCCGAAGGGTTTCGACCCGAAACGTGGCCTAATTCAATGTCCGCAATGGGGTAGAGGTGAATCGAACAGTACCATAGCTTCTGGAGGGATAGTTCAGCAGCCTGATAACAGAGGGGAAGAAGCTGCCCCCCTGAGTCTAGTGGTGAACGCTTTCAAGCTTCTGTGCCTTCTGCTGGACGGGAGCAGGGTAAAGAAGGAAGTCTTTGATTATGTTGGCCGCTTTTCCTCACAGCGCCAGAGTCCTGGGTTCGATCCTGACTACGGGTGTTTTGTGTACGGAATTTGTACGTTCTCCCCGTGACCGTGTGGCTTTTCTCCGGGCGCTCCGGTTTCCTCCCACACTACAAATGCGTACAGGTTTGTAGGTTAATTGGCTTGGAATGAATTTTCCGTTCTTCCAATCTACCTCATTGAGGCTGTTGCACTTTTTGTTATCTGCACTTCCTCTTTAGCTGTAACACTATATTCTGCATTAATGGTTATCTTCTGTTTTGTACTACCTGATGTACGTGTATGGTATGACTTGCCTGGATAACATACAAAATAAGTTTCTCATTGTTAAAATAAAGTATTTCAGGTGATAACGTTTATTAGAGTTTGTCTCTAGTCAGTCTTGACATTTGTATAATTCCGTCCATCATTTAAAAATATGTTTATATTCTAATTTTAGAACAGTTTATGTTTGTGACTTATCAACTATTTTTATTGGTGTAATGAGAAAAGCATTTTCAAAAGGTATTTTAAAAAATAATAATTTTCAACTATT